>NC_047125.1:1896018-1903518 GCF_902500255.1 Thalassophryne amazonica
CTACTTAAAGTATAAAGTAACCTTTAAAAAAAAAAAAAGGTAGATGCCACTATATGAATTGAAAGCTTAATTTAAAAACTGATTCTTTCTACATGTGGCCAAGACACAACATAATCATAAACCCATTACTGTCAAAGACAGTCACTCGAGGAGCATGTTCTTTCTCAAACTTTATTGGAATTCAATTACACGTCCAAACAGAGGTAGTATTCAAGAGGTATTCAAGCCTGCAGAACTGCCAGAATATAAATGTGTGAGTTCCATCAAATACCTTGACGTAACAAGATAAACTGTACCCTTTGGTGAAAAGACATTCTATGTAGCCCAAGTTTGTGTGTGGGGGGAGGGGGGTTACATTCTGCACACACAGGAGTACGTCGTGAGGTATTCATGTTCGTCCCATCAAAAAAAAAAAGTTAAAATCTTACTGCCTGAAAAATTCAAAGAAAAAAAAATATATACACACGCACGTTCCCCTTTGTCATAGCTGACAGTCAAGACCAAAACTGAAATGAAAATGAGCTCTCTATCACTACATACAAATCCCTTATGAGCACCTAAAACGGTCTGAAAAATGGCACGGAGTAGGAGAGTGCAACAATTTTGCATATACACTAAGAGTATGTTAGTCCCATCAAAAAAAAAGTTCAAATCCTACTGCATAAAACACTTTTCCCCCGTTGTCATAACTGACGATCAAGACCAAAATTGAAACTTAAAAAAAACACTCACTACATGCAAAATCCTAAATGGCATCACATGTACCCTCAGTAATGAATTGTTCCTGACTGCTTCGTAAGAGTTTTGTTCTCAGGGTATGTCAGGTCTGTTGGTAACTTCTGAGAAAAAAATAAAAAAAATAATCACACAATGGAAGCCAAAGTCCCCAGCTAGTGAGGTGCATTAAACGTTCGAGGGGACGTACGAGGTCTGTTAGAAAAGTATCCAACCTTTTTATTTTTTTCAAAAACCATATGGATTTGAATCACGTGTGATTGCATCAGCCAAACTTGAACCTTTGTGCGCATGCGTGAGTTTTTTCACGCCTGTCGGTTGCGTCATTCGCCTGTGAGCAGGCTTTGTGTGAGCAGTGGTCCACCCCTCTCTTTGGATTTTTATTGCGAATAAATGTCTGAACGATTTGGAGCTTTGCTGCATCAATTTTTCCCAGAAACTGTAAGAGACCTCCAGGTGGACACCGTTCGGAAAATTCAGATGGCTTTCAGGGACAATTTTATGGGGATTATGCACCACCATGCCGCGGGACAAAACCACCTCCGTGTTGGTCTCTCAGGACGGCTTTCAGTCGTGTGACTATCTGAGAAACTGTGCAATTTGTACATTTTCCTGTGAGGCTTCATGCTTTGCGCCATGCGGCTCTGCCGCGACGAGAGGGTGGACCACTGCTCACACAAAGCCTGCTCACAGGCAAATGATGCAACCGACAGGCGTGAAAAAACTCATGCATGCGCACAAAGATTCAAGCTTGGCTGATGCAATCACACGTGATTCAAATCCATATGGTTTTGAAAAAAATAAAAAGGTCCGATACTTTACTAACAGACCTCGTATTCCTCTTAATTGCATCCTAGTGTGTCTGCTGTTGAGCCCTCACAGCAGCACAGGGCTTTAGAAATTAATTACACATCCTTTACCCTCACCTTTTAGCAACACCTTTGAGAGGGTGTGTGTGTTCAGAAACTGGACACTCAAGAACTGTGTATGAGGGTGTGTGCGTCAGTAGCAAAAGCAAGACAGCATACCCAAATAAGACTACCAGAATGCTTTGTTGAGCCTCAAAAGAAGCTGATTCTCAAAGTTCTTGTGATCAGTACGTGCCCTTTTTGGACGGAAGATCAGTCCCGCTACACTAAAGAGTCTCTCACATGCAGCTGAGGCTGGGAGTGCAGTGTTAAGCCTCAAGGAAAGGTTGCAAATAGCTGGAGTGCTTCCATTGTATCACCTGGGGAGCCAAGGTAAGTCTCCAGCTGTTTGGCATTTTCTTGGGAACTGGGCTGTTTGATTGAAGAAAAGAAGTTCCTCTGAAGAAGAAGAAGGCGGCAAGCTCTCAGCTTGATTGTCTTCAGCTTGGTCCTTCAAGTGACTTTTGATGTAGTCAAGGCCTAATGAATATGTGGAAAAGACAAAAAACACTGAATTACAACAGTGAAAAATTGTATAATGATTAACTGTATATGGGTTACAAACAAATACACCAGCACATGCTTGTGTTAGAACTGAAACAGTTGGCACCCTCCTTGACTGGTTTCGTAGGTGATGTCTTGAGAATCCTCATCATTCTGGCAGTGGCTGCCACACTGACAGAGATCTGTACAGGCTAAGTTCTTTGTTCTGCAGGAGCACCTAGCAGAGGAACAGTCTGATTTGCACTGACATCTCACATCTCGACAATGGCTTTCGGAGCTGGAAGGACCTCTGTGTTGGTAGGTTTTAGATGACCATCTGAGTCTTTGAAGTACCCATTTTCCAGGGGATCCAACTGTGGATCCTGCTGAGTGATGGCTGCCTGTCCCCACACCCGTGTTTGGATATGGACTCTCAAGATGTGCTGTTTCAGAGCTCCGATTGTTGGAGGGAGCTTGTCACCTTCTGCCATGTGCTTGCAGAAGAGATGCCAACGTAGGTCAGGGATTGTCTTGATTCTGATGCCCTTGGGTGTGTAGGCTACACATACAAAGGTAGCCAGTGTTGAAAGCATTCCCTCTGTCACTCATCCAGAAGCATCTGCAGAGCATTGATGACATCCTCATCAGCTTCGAGGTACACCTGGAACCATGTTGCCTTGCCTATGCGAGAGAACCTCCCAGTGTTGTCAGCCCCTGTGAAAGCATGGAAGGCAGGCAAAGCCTTTGCTCTTTCTGGACCTAGAGCTCTCCACAGTGGTTCAATTTGCACAACACCAGATGCCATAGAAATGGAAGTGTTCTTCAGCAGGACATCATAGTTTGCTGTGACCAGCACCAGGACATCTGTGTCTGGTGAGAAGAACACCAACTGTGCATCAGGTGGGTTTCGCTGTGATGCCAGCACTGCCTGGTGGATCAGCAGTGTGTCTGCTTCTTCATGGTTGTTGTCTTCAAAGAGCAGGCTTTTGTTGCTCCTAGTGTGCCCAGAAGCAGATGTGATGATCAGCTTGGTGGATCCCATGTTGTACTCTAGGATTTTGGCAGCAAGGAAGCTGGTCAAGTCAGCCTTTGTACTCTAGGATTTTGGCAGCAAGGAAGCTGGTCAAGTCAGCCTTTGTTTTCTCATGAGAGAGGAACTTGCTCATCGGGATGTGCTTGATGTTGGTGTCATCTCTGACTTGGTACTGGACAGGAGCTTTGCCTTGTCTTTGTTTGTCTCTGGTAGCACTCTTCAGAGAGTCTTCTAGGTAGGTGTCAAACACGAGAATGATTTCATCATAATCTCGTGTTAGAGACATCAGGCGGTCATTGAAATAGCCACTCAGATCCTTGACTGTCACTACAGTCACTGGTTTCTTGGTCAGCTTCTGCACAAGTACCATCCCATCCACAAGTGCAATCTTCCGGCTTGGGGGATCAGTAGATATGGAGTCTGTGATTCCCATGTCCATGCATCTTTGCTGGTGGCATTCTGAGCTTGAGACTGCTGAGAGTCTTTCTCAGGCATGTCTGTTCTTGCCAGCTTATCCAGGAGATGGATTAACTTCGACTTGTCATGGCATGACAGGACTGTTCCATCAGGAGCAAAGAGTGCCCTTGGTGTTAGAGTGAATTCATAGTTCCCAATGGCCTCTTTCTGTTTGATGTTTCTGCTTGACCTGGCAAGTACCATCAGCCTCCCATACAGGTCCTTGGTCTCCTTTAGATCTACAGTCTTGTCTCGGAGTTTAACTGTTGTATTCTTGTTCCCAGACAGGAACATCTTGTTGTTCTCCTTCTTCACTGACATCTCCATTGATCCTCTCTGCCACATAGTCTTCATACAGCTTCTGCACAGTGACATCAGCATTCAAGATCTGCGGTACATACTCATCTGGAATGTAGGCATGGGTGATGATGTTGTACATCTTGCCACCATCAGCTGTAAAGGGGTTTCCATGACTGACTATGGCTGCCTTGATTTTGTCTACTTGTAAATACTATAAATCACCAGTTCAAATAAATTAGTGTGGTAACAAAATGTCTGAGAACATCAAAACTACCACCATTAGATTCAGTGACCCTGAAAATGTAGGTTTAGCAATTAAATTCAATGTTCTAGCTTATTCAGAAGCTGAGAAATCACAAAATTTTAGGTTTTTTTGGACGCCATTTTGAAAAAATCAAGATGGCACCATGCAGACACCTGTGCAAATGGGAAAAATTGGTTTTCTGATGCTTATACAGTCTACTTTTCAAAAATATATAGTTTTCCAACTCTCCAAAAAAAATCAAGCGAAAGTTAAAATCCAAACATAATGAACCTGACTATACAGTATTTCCCTGAATGCTACCACAGATGACATCTGATGACCTATAACGTGTCCTTTTATCCTTTCATCGCTGCTAAAGGATACTTGTTGTAAAGGGTGCCATGTTGAATGAGGAAATGATTGTATTTCAGCTGGGTTGGATAATAAAAAAAAAAGCCTGATTTGGTTATTCAAAAAACTTCAAAATTATGTTCAAAAATAATAAATAATCCTGAAGGGTGCCAACAGTTTCAGCCATGAATGTACTTCGTAGCAAAAAAAACCCCCACCTGTATTATAGTAAAAAAGCAGCACTTACCGAGTCTCAGGGTGTAGTCGTAACTTGTCCAGCTGGTCTTGAATTTGGGCACGAGAATTGCAGCAGCGATCAGCTCTGGTTCTGTGAGGACGTGTTCGAAATGCTTCTCAAGGCCTTTTAGTAGAGCATCAATTAAAGGCCTACAGAACTTGGTGAAAGGCGGAGGTTTGGAGCTTATTCTTGAGTATTGTGATCATTGGCACCAACCAGCCCATCTGCACATTCGTATCGCCCTGCAGGACATCCAGGGCCTTCGCCACCGGGGCCATGGTCTTCATGTATTCGGCCAGGAATGCAAGCTCAACAGGTGTGAACCTATTGAATCAACAAAGAAAGAACAGAAAACAACACCTTCAATTAAATAACTAACAAATACTGCAAATCACCTGCACAAGGGGTTAGTAAAATATACTGTAAATAGAGGAAATGCATTAATATGTATTTTATCTTTTCAGTTAATATTGATTGAAATAATACAAAAAATAAAAAGTGTCTGGTACATACATGGCTATCTTCAGTGCGCTGCATACAGCTGTGATAGCCCCTTCTCCCTGCTCCCTTGTAATTCTGATGATCCTCTCCACCGCCAAGAACAAGGAATTCCATCTTGTTGCATTTGGCCTCAATAACTGCAGTTTGCAGTTCTTTTCGATGACCTCTGCTGCTGTGGTAGATCTTGCGCTTTTGTTCAAAAGTCCCCAACACTTCGAAAAAGCTGAGCATGAAACCCGCTTGTAGGTGCTGTTGACATTGGCCTCCTCAACATCAACAGTTGACACCAAATTAAGAGGGTGGCAAGCACAGCGATGGTGTCTGGGTAGTTGGTATTCCAGGCAGTCATCCTCGTCAAGTATCGCTCCAGCCTCGACGAACTCCATGCCCTCACTCTCCTGTTCTTCATCATTCCCATCACCATTGTCAGCTTCAGCACTCTTGACACTAGGACCTGGGTTGTTGTTTTCATCAGTTTGCCCATATAGCTTAAAAGCTTTTATGAAGTTGGACCCATTGTCAGTCGTGGTGCGTGTGATTTTGTCTTGGATGTTGAATTCACAGTGAACTTCGTTCAATGCACTGGCAAGGGCAGAGAAGGTGTGTGGCCCATTCAGCTGTTTACAGGCTAGGGCAGCGCACCGTCTGGTCATACTCTGAGGGTCTAACCAATGCGCTGTTACGCCAAGAAATCCACGCCTGTATGCTGTCCAGCAATCCGTTGTAGTGCCAATGAAGTCAGTTTCACTCATTGCTGCTTTCAGATTGTTTCTCATTTCAAGAGAGGCTTTCTGAATTTTGTTGACTACAGTGTTGCGGGACATGACATTTACATTGGGCTGGAGATGCTGAATGAGATCTATAAACCCCTGCTGTTCCACTGTATTAGTTGCATGTAGACGTTGCACAATAAAGTTAAGGATTTTTTTATCGACACTGGCCTGGGACACTGGCATGCTGCCCCATAATCTGGCTTGTTTGGTTGCTGGGCCTTGCTGTGGTGGTGCTCCGTCTGCCTTTCTTTTTGGGGCCGTTGAAGTGAGGGCTTTGTATCTCTCCAGATGATTTCTGTGTTTTCTCTGCAAAATATGCAACAAAACATTTACTCATTAGTTCATTAAGAGGGCACTGTTAACATCGTTACAGTTTTGTTCAGCCACATTTGCTTTACTTATACAGTAAGTGGCCACTAGGGATGGGTATTGATAAGATTTTATCGATATCGATGCCATTATCGATTCTGCTTATCGAGCCGATTCTTTATCGATTCCCTTATCGATACCTCTTGTGAATTTTGTACTAAAAGTAGGCTTTACAGTTTTTCTATGTATTTCATTGAGTTTTAAAGTAAATAAATATGAAATTGGTCACTGTATCCTTGATCTCTGGACATAAATAAAAATAAACAAAATGGTGTTTCGCTTTGAAGTTATTAATTCAGACTAGATTCTATCGTTCTAACTTGACTCGGCAGAGAGCCGCGCAGCGTTTGGAGCTGTGTGAACAGAACGGAGGACGATTCTCGTTTCTTTCTCCAATAAGACAGGAGTCCCAGTTAGTAACTTTAATCCACACAAAAGTGAATCACGATTGACATATTCAGGGATGAAGGTGGTGAAAAAAAAAAAAAAAAAAGCTGAAACCCAAAATTACCCCCCGACACCACCTGCATGAAAATGTTTCAATTCTAGAAGCTCTGAAATGCAATCTGGGACTATTCCAGACAATAAACTGGAGTGAGTGCAGCATCCATTTAGTGAGGGAAAAAGAACAACAACACAAAAAAAAAAACAAGAAAAACACAACTTTCCTTATTCAAATTCATTCCAGTAGTATTCTGCTCTTACTAGGATGCAGCAGTTTTCTAGTTTGGCAGATAGTTCTGGAGGAAATCACTGAAGAAATTAACACATTAAAAATATGGATTGACCGAAACAAACTCATTAAACTTAAATAAGACAGGGATGAAGTGAAGGTGTAAGAGTCACTAGGTGTTCACAGGAAACACTTATTTATGTATGTATTTATTTATGTATGTTCATTGTTAGTTGCCTTTATATTATTTTCTGTTGTGTTTCTATTCAGGTTCTTTTTTGCCTCTCGAAAATTGTATATAATAATCATTAGATTATTAATATATAAACAAAAATAAATTTAAGAAATATTAGAATTTGAAAACAAATGCACCGGAACGTGATGCAATTGCTTAATGCTAACTTTTAACATTGAAAATGCCATAGACATGCTAACA
>NC_047125.1:1908518-1926009 GCF_902500255.1 Thalassophryne amazonica
TGATGGGTGACAGCTGTCACCGTAGCTGCTCACGTGAGGCGGCGGCGCCCTCTGGTGCCTGGAGCCCGCACTCCAGGCAGGGCGCCCTCTGGTGGTGGTGGGCCAGCAGTACCTCCTCTTCAGCGGCCCACACAACAGGTTGTAAATAAATTCTACAACATTTCTGTAATGAGTTGGAATGTTGTGAGTCCAGAATGTTTTTAGAAACTTAGACCTCAACAATTTTTAGAGGAAGAACTCAACCCTTTTATTTTCTGTTATTTACTTAATTTTTAATGTTAATTTACTGGCTTAATGTATTTCTAAATTGTTTATGTTCTTATTATCATATACACACACAATGCTTATTTTTATTAATACAGGGCTGGGAAAACTCAGCGGATCTGAGGAATTCCGCGAATTTCATCATGGGAATTTCATTGTCTTTTTTTTTTTTCTTTTCAATTTATGTTCATTTATACAGCGTCAGATCACAACAAGGTTGCCTCAAGGTGCTTCACACAAGTAAGGTCAAACCTTATCAACCCCCAGAGCAACAGTGGTAAGGAAAAACTCCCTCTGAAGAAGAAACCTCAAGCAGACCAGACTCAAAGGAGTGACCCTCTGCTCGGACCATGCTGCAGACACAAATTACAAAACGATTCTCAAAAGGAACATACAGGAAATGTTGCTGGTGCATCGAACGGTTTCTGTAACAGACACCACACCTATCTCTGGATGGATCTGCACCTCAGACAGAGAGAAAAGGAAAAAAGAAAAATCAAGCGTCAGAAAGACAACAAATACAGTGTAATTTGTCAGCATTAAGCAACAAGAAAAACTAAGAAATACTAAGGTGATTGCCAGCCACTAGACCCAGACTTTAGATAAAGTTGAGGCCATGGCACACTCAGGGGTTGTATAAAGGGAGAAAAGCAGGGGGCCTAAGACGGACCCCTGTGGAACCCCAAATTTTATGTCACTAAGGTTAGAGGTGGTGTTATTGTACAAAACACAGTGACTGGTCAGGCATGACGTCAACCATACAAGGGCACTCCCAGTTATCGCAAAATGATTCTCCAGTCTATCGAGTAGAATATGATGAGCCACAGTGTCAAATGCAGCACTGAGATCTAATAGCAACAGAACCGTAGTGGTGTCCGAATACATTGTAAGCAGAAGATCATTCACCAGTTTAGTGAGAGCCGTCTCTGTGGAATGATATTTTCTAAAAGCAGACTGCAGTGGCTTGAAAAGATTATTCTCAGTAAGGTCGTCCATGAGCTGATGAGAAACCACTTTTTCCAATATTTTAAAGCAAAATGACAGATTTGATATCGGCCGATAGTTTTTCAATACACTAGGGTCAAGATTAGATTTCTTAAGTAATGGTTAAATCACCACAGATTTGAAACATTTAGTAACAGATCCAGAAGTTAATGAGAGATGGATCATTTCCAGCACAATCGGCCCAAGAGTGGGCCACAGGTCCTTAAACAGTTTTGATGGTATAGGATCAAATACGCAGGTTGTGCTTTTTGTAGACGTTACAAATTTTGTCAGCACACCTTGTGAGATACTCTCAAATTCTGTAAATCTAGGTAATACCTCAGTAATGGCGGCCACCTCAATAGCAGGGTGTAGTGGCTGGATTAAGGCATGTTGGAATATGTTTAACCTAATGTCTTCTATTTTCTTCTCAAAGTAGTCCAGGAAATCTTGTGCTGTAAAAGGAGAGCGACTTAAGGTTGTTGTCCATGAATAAGTGTTGCCACTGTATCGAACAAGTACTTTGAGTTATGCTTGTTTTTGTTGATCAAATCAGAGTAATAGGTCCACTTTGTAGCCAATAATGCATCCTTATAATCTAAGATAGCTTCATGGCGTGCAAGGTGGAATACTTCTAATTTTGAACTATGCCATTTCCATTCTGGACCTCGAGCCTTATTCTTGAGGTCATGCAAGTTGTGATCATGGAATTTAATTGTTCTGAGTTAATGCATAATTTGGTTTACAATTAAAAGGAAAATCATTCCAGGTCCTACTTCTTGCCATATTCTGTTATTTCGACATGATCATTAACGGTTCAAATGAAAGGTTGATTGAGGATCCTTTAAATGTGCACTTCTTTTGAGATTTTTTTCTTCCAGAAGATGCTGAAAATGTATCATTAGATACCAAATTAATTTTGTTTTTGGGGCCCCGTGGGCCCTAGATCCCAGCTGTGCCCCCACAGACCCCTTCCAAATTTTCCTCGGATTTCACAATTTTCATTTCACAGCCTTAATTTTTACGAACACCATCATAAATTTTTTGTAGCACACCCCCTCACAGCAGTCTCCACAATTTTGGATACCAGGGTTCAGAGCTTAAAGCCACAGGCTTGACAGCAGAGGATCCTTGTTTCCCCGTCAGATTTGAAAATCACAAAACACACCAAAGTCCTCCCACTTATGAGTGTGAAAAGGTGCATGTGAAACATCACTTTAAAGCTCTTTTGATGAGATGGTAAAAAGGGCTGCAGTGCATTGTGTTTGAACATCAGCATTATAAAATACTAAATGAGTAGTTGCCTATATATTTTTAATGAGTTGTAAATGTCACTGTAGATGTGTTCATGTCACATTTCCTGAGTTTTGTCATTATGTTGGAGTCCAGTTAAGTATCTGGGAAATATAAAACAAATCCTCCTGATGTTCAGTTCCCTTTATCAGTTCCATCAGTGCAATAACTTACTGTCATCAGGTCAAACTCACCACTGATACTTTATTTTAGTGAGTGTTGTTCTAACATTTATTGTTCATTTCTTTCTTTGCAGACATGCAGCCGTTGTTGGTGATTAAAGAAGAAACTCTCCCTGAACACCAGGAATGGAATCTGAGTGTTTGACCAGGAGGACATTAAGAAGAAGAGAAGCTGTGGATAAGTCAGCAGGGAGAGCAGCTTCAGCAGCTGGAGGAGGCAGATCTCACCAAGTTTGGTTTCACTTTCGTCCCTGTGAAGAGTGAAAATGATGATGAAAAACCAGAGTCATCACAGCTTCATCAAAGCCGAAGTGATGAGAGCACAGAGGCTGAGCCTGTAGCCAGCAGCTCATCTGTACACAGAACACTGACAGCAGAAGCTGATGGAGAGGACGATGGAGGACCACAACCAGCCAGCAACTCAGGTCCAAACAGTCATTTACAACCAGATACCAGTGGCAGGAGTTCAGACAGTTCTGGAACTGAGACTGATGACAGTGATGACTGGAAACAGTCCAGAGAACTTCAGTCAAGTTTTAACTGTCAAAAAAATAAAAATATTATTCATTCAGACAACACTGATGAGAAACAATTTAAAGGCTCTAAATATGGAAAAGCATCTGGTTACATGAACAACTCAGAGCAACAAAAGGAGAGGAAAGCAAGAAGAAAACCATTTAGCTGTTCTGATCGACAACAAATACTGGAACAGAAGGACACTCGGCTGGATAATCCACCAGATCAGCATAGTTCTGATCCTGGACTCCAGCAACAACAACATCAACGGACCAGAAGAAACAAGCGAAATTACACCACAGTTAATTGGACCATTGAAGAGAAAAAAAAAAGATCTTTCACTGCTTCACGTACTCAAGGCATGAGAAGTGGGGCAGAAAGAAAAGGCAGTATTTGAGGAACGCATAAAAGAAGCAGATTTACCACCACAAAAGAAAGAAGCCACCACAACCGCAAAACTGGAATCGATCACCTCACAGATCGCAAATATCTGACGGCAGAAGAAATAAAAAAATAAAGGAAGAAGCCTAAAAGGAAGCGATAAAGACTATCAGTTGATGGATAAAGAGAAGCAGCTCTAATTAAAAGGAGTCAGTGGAAGAGGGAGGAAAGAGTGGATACTGTTGTGGGCAAAGAATATGCCAAAATAAAATACCCCAAAAACCAGACAAAAGATCCAAAGAATGGCAAAAATATTCCACCACCACTGCCAAAATAAGAAAGACATCACTTGTAAGAATCTCACAACCCAAAAATCAAACTTTATCAAACAAAAACATTTCTCGGATAATGAAATAAAAACGATGCAACAGGAGGTTGAGCAAATGATAAGAGACGGCATCTGCCCTCTGACGCAACCCATTACACCACCAAAAAATGATTGCCCTCAAAAAAAGTACATCCCCGAAAAAACAAACCATCCACTGCCCACCGAAAAAACAAACCATTCACTGCCCCCCGAAAAAACAAACCATTCACTGCCCCCCGAAAAAACAAACCATCCACTGCCCCCCGAAATAAACAACTATCCACTGCCCCCCGAAAAAACAAACCATCCACTTGACCCCCCGAAAAAACAAACCATCCACTGCCCCCCGAAAAAACAAACCATTCACTGCCTCCTGAAAAAACGAACCATCCACTGCCCCCCGAAAAAACAAGCCATCCACTGCCCCCCGAAAAAACAAACCATTCACTGCCTCCCGAAAAAACAAACCATCCACTGCCCCCCGAAAAAACAAGCCATCCACTGCCCCCCGAAAAAACAAACCATTCACTGCCTCCCGAAAAAACAAACCATCCACTGCCCCCAGAAAAAACAAACCATCCACTGCCCCCCGAAAAAACAAGCCATCCACTGCCCCCCGAAAAAACAAACCATTCACTGCCTCCCGAAAAAACAAACCATCCACTGCCCCCCGAAAAAACAAACCATCCACTGCCCCCGAAAAACAAACCATCCACTGCTCCCCGAAAAAACAAACCATCCACTGCCCCCCGAAAAAACAAACCATCCACTGCCCCCCGAAAAAACAAACCATCCACTGCCCCCCGAACAAACAAACCATCCACTGCCCCCGAAAAAAACAAACCATCCCACTGCCCCCCCGAAAAAACAAACCATCCACTGCCCCCCCGAAAAAACAAACCATCCACTGCCCCCCGAAAAAAACAAGCCATCCACTGCCCCCCGAAAAAAACAACCATTCCTGCCTCCCGAAAAAAACAAACCATCCACTGCCCCCGAAAAAACAACCATCCACTGCCCCCAGAAAAAACAAACCCACCCACTGCCCCCCGAAAAACAAGCCATCCACTGCCCCCCGAAAAAACAAACCATTCACTGCCTCCCGAAAAAACAAACCATCCACTGCCCCCCGAAAAAACAACCATCCACTGCCCCCTGAAAAAACAAACCATCCACTGCCCCCGGAAAAAACAAAACCATCCACTGCCCCCCCGAAAAAACGAACAACTCACTGCTCCCCGAAAAAATGAACAGTTCACCAGCTCCTCTACAAAATAATATACAGGTGCACACAGACCCAGAACAGCAGGAACTACACTTTTGGTTTTGCTCCCATTTTGTATGAGATGAACTCAAAGATCTAAAACTTTTTCCACATACACAATATCACCATTTCCCTCAAATATTGTTCACAAACCAGTCTAAATCTGTGATAGTGAGCACTTCTCATTTGCTGAGATAATCCATCCCACCTCACAGCTGTGCCATATCAAGATGCTGATTAGACACCGTGATTAGTGCACAGGTGTGCCTTAGACTGCCCACAATAAAAGGCCACTCTGAAAGGTGCAGTTTTATCACACAGCACAATGCCACAGATGTCGCAAGATTTGAGGGAGCGTGCAATTGGCATGCTGACAGCAGGAATGTCAACCAGAGCTGTTGCTCGCGTATTGAATGGTCATTTCTCTACCATAAGCCATCTCCAAAGGCGTTTCAGAGAATTTGGCAGTACATCCAACCAGCCTCACAACCGCAGACCACGTGTAACCACACCAGCCCAGGACCTCCACATCCAGCATGTTCACCTCCAAGATCGTCTGAGACCAGCCACTCGGACAGCTGCTGGAACAATCGGTTTGCATAACCAAAGAATTTCTGCTCAAACTGTCAGAAACTGTCTCAGGGAAGCTCATCTGCATGCTCGCCGTCCTCATCGGGGTCTCGACCTGACTCCAGTTCGTCGTCGTAACCGACTTAAGTGGGTAAATGCTCACATTCGCTGGTGTTTGGCACGTTGGAGGGGTGTTCTCTTCACGGATGATGCGAAGGAGATGTGTTGCACTGCATGAGGCAAATGGTGGTCACACCAGATACTGACTGGTATCCCCCCCAATAAACAAAACTGCACCTTTCAGAGTGGCCTTTTATTGTGGGCAGTCTAAGGCACACCTGTGCACTAATCATGGTGTCTAATCAGCATCTTGGTATGGCACACCTGTGAGGTGGATGGATTATCTCAGCAAAGGAGAAGTGCTCACTATCACAGATTTAGACTGGTTTGTGAACAATATTTGAGGGAAATGGTGATATTGTGTATGTGGAAAAAGTTTTAGATCTTTGAGTTCATCTCATACAAAATGGGAGCAAAACCAAAAGTGTTGCGTTTATATTTTTGTTGAGTATAGAAGAGGAATTGGCAAATAAGATTGAAGAAAGAAAAATGGACATGACATTAAAAATATCCTTCAAAAAGTTAACATAGGACTGAACAAACTGGTCCCAAGAGGAACCACATTGACAGAGTTAAACTCTGTAAATTATGGAGCGACATGGTACATACAAAGTAAATTAGCCCCACAAGATTTGGAGAGAAAAGAAACCAGAATTAAGAAAAACAATACTGTGCTACAATGGAAAAATAAATTACAACAAAAAATCATCCGCCTAAGAGCAGAGATCTCCCAAATGGCCACATTTTTGGGAAACAAAACCACAAAAAGAATCTTCTTAAAAAAGTAAATCGCATTAAAAGAAAATACAATGTTGAAGACAAACTGCTAGGTGGAAGGCTGAACATCAAGCCTTAGTAAAAGCTTTCGCAGCACAAATTAGGAACAAAGACAAGAAAATACAAGCAAAACAGATAAACAAACTATTTGCAAAAAAGCCCAGACTAGTGTACAGAAAGTTAGCAAACGACACAATAGAAGTACAACAACCACCTGAGAGAGAAGAAATTGAAAAATTCTGGAGACCACTCTTTGAAGACCCAAAACAACACCAAGAGGCTGAATGGATTGAAAAAAATAAAACAGAAAAACAAAGACAAACAACAAATGTCAACAATTGTAATCAATGAAGAAGAGATCAGAAAGAAAATGAGTGAATACAGTAACTTCAGGGCACCTGGCATTGACAAAATCCCAAATTTTTGGATGAACAGACTGACAGCATTACACCAACATTATGCTGTGACCTTCACAAAAATACTGAACGGAGAAGAGGACACACCAGACTGGATAATGACAGGGAACACAAGCCTACTACCAAAGACCAAGGAAACACAGCTTCCCAACAAGTACAGACCCATCTGCTGCCTAACAACAACATACAAATGACTGACAGGAATCATAACTGATGACATTTATGAACATCTGGACACTGGTGGCTACCAGAAAGGTTGTTCCAGAAGAAGATTAGGAGCTAAAGACCAGTTACTGACAGACAAAGTTATCCTGGAGGACTGCAAAAAAGGAGGAGGAACCTCAGCATGGCTTGGATTGATTACATAAAGGCATTTGACAGTGTACCACACTCCTGGATCATGAGGTGCTTAGAACTCTACAACATCAATGAGGAAATAAGATCTTTCCTGAGAGCACAAATGAACAAGTGGAACACCAGCATCACCCTCAATCACACAGAGGGACAAATAACAATCCCAGACATACGAGTTCAGAGAGGAATATTTCAGGGAGACAGACTCTCACCACTTTTATTCTGATTAATCATAAACCCACTCAGCAAGATCCTGAAGGAGCAAGACATCAGGTAGGACTTAAGTAGAGACAGAGGAAGGAAAAATAAAAAACTTGTGAACCATCTGCTGTTCATGGATGATTTGAAAATCTCTGCCAACACAAAAAAGGGACTCAGTCAGCTCGTAGAAACTGTCCATAAGTTCTCCAAAGACATTAGTATGGAATTTGGACTGGATAAATACTCAAAATGCACAATCAAAAAAGGTAAAAAGACAAGAACCAAAAACATACAATTGGATAAAGGGAGCTACATTGAAGATACATTGGGATACTTTATGTTTTTGGCATGACATCTTTGGGTGCATAGTTAATATCTACGCGTGTGAAATTATATAGTATGCCTGAATGCATTTTTTTACGTGAGAGTGGTTTTGGCACCGATCTGACTCCATATCTGTTTCTCTGAGTGTAATAATGTCTTAATGTTGGAATTATACATTTTAAGAAAAATATGGACTTTTTAGGGTGAAACTGAAATTCACCCAAATTTTTTCCTTCACTTCTTGATGGATTTTGATTGTTTTTGTTTGTTTCATCTAAACACTGATTTACAATCCTTCCTCTCATAATATTGAACTTTTGAATTGTTTTGGAAATTGGAGAAATTTTTTTATGGTGAAAATAGTGAAATTCACCAAAACACTTTTTTCCTCTTTCAGTTTCTGATATATTTTAATTCTGGTGGTTTTGTTTGTTTCTTCTAAACACTGTTCATAATTCATCCTTGTGGATATATGAAATAATAAATTTTAGTAAAAAATGGATTTCATTAAGGTGAAATTTATGCAAAAGTTTTCATTTTGATTCATATTAGGTTGATTTATTCAAACACTGTTCTCAGTTCTTCTTCACAAAATTATGATTTTTGTTGAAAACAAATATTGTGTGTTTTGAAAATAATAAAATTCACCAAACTGGTGAATTTGGTTTTGTTTGAAGTTCTGTTCTTCCCTGTTGAATTTTGAATGACAACGTTTGGTCATAAAAAACCATGAAATTCACCCACAGTTGTACAAATTCCCAAATTGCATGAGACAGAGAGAAAAATCACCACAAGATGGTATTCAAGGAATTTTAAACAGTCATTGAATTTTTGGAGGAGAATCTCAACTTCCAACAAAAATATTTCCAGTAAATTTCTGTCCTCTGATCCAGTCGACACACTGCTGTCAACATTTCAGCTGCTACTTCAGGTTTTATTCAAAAGTCTATTTACTCAATAGTATAAACACTAAAATGACTCTTACAGAATTTACAGCTGTTGGTAAAGAATTTTATTTGGGGTGTGTCATCATTTTCCTCACCTGCATAGTGCAGGGAAATAATTAGGAGAATAAACCCGGGTGAGCTCTGGTTATTAACTAGAACCGGTTCATGATGTCTGCTGCTGTACCTGTAAGGTCAGAGGTCGATGGTGGAGGTAGAACGAGGAGTGTCTTAAAGGGGAACAACATTTTTCCTGAATCAGCGGCGTTTCTGATTCTGTCATGAAGACAATTTGGCAGTAGAAATGCTGGAAGATCAACATGACAGAAGAGACGGACATGAACTGAGGACAACAGGGTGTCCAGATTTACAACGCTGCTGTTCAGCTGCTCTGATCAGGTTTCTGACAGCTTCAGTCAGCTGGATGTTGGAGGTAAGAGGGCGGAGCTTATCAAGGCTGGAGGTCAACCAGGACAAAGTTCTGTGAGGAGACGTCACAGCTGAGAGAAGTGAGCAGGTGATGGACTGAAAGTCGTGTCCAAAGTGATTGTTTCAAGAAGATTTTGTAGATTTTCCTGCAGAGAAACTGAATTAAAGGAAACAGTCTGAAAAACAGAGCGACCGCTGTGTCGTCGGTAAAACAACTGAGTCATCATGAGGTCAAGTTGTTTGTCGTCTTTGTGAGACAGTCGGCAGCAAAATCAGGGATGAGATCAAAGTGTGCGCTTAAAGAGTCCAGAGACGCCACTCGAGTGACCTTCAGTCCTCATCTCAGTCTCAGTTCAGACTGATGAAAATCTGATCCGGTTTGAATCAGAGCCAAACTCAAGCCACGTGGGAATGTTACTGAACTCCAAAATCAAACACTTTGTGTTTCACTCAAGAAAAATGGACATGAAAGTGCATCAAAACTGATTAAAGAATAAAAAATTCTGAACTATTCTTCAAAAAGCTTCTACTAGCTGATTATCATCAATCGCCTGTCCTCCATCACCATTTCATGAACAAGGTCAATGTTTTTCTGGGTTCTGGCTGTTACAGGTCGTCCAGACTTGGGTCGTCTTCAAGACCTCTCTACCCCTCATATTCAGCTGCTCGCTTCTGCACTGTAGATATGGAGGGAGCATTATCCCCTAATGTTGCAACCATATCGGCATGAATGTCCTTGGGTGTGTAACCCTCTTCTTCTGCAGGTACTTAATGGACAATATAATGCCAGATTTTGTCCATTTCGCTGAAACCCTTCTACCACGAACTTTCAAACTCAGCTATGAACCATAAGGTAGTATATACCTGTTAAAGATTTTGTATATATGTTATCACTGTTAAACATTTGTACATTTGTCTTCTTCTCATGAGAACGGTGTTGTGTTGTTTTACACCTAACCCTGAGAACGTGTTATTCAACCTTGCATGCTGGGATCATTATGAATGTTATTGTGCTGTTTTGCACCTGTCTTAACGCAATCCTGAGAATTCAATTTTGTTTTAGCACTCTGGGGTCAATCTGAGCTGGGAATGAAGGGTTGGATGTACTTATTATTATAATATAACTTTGTTTTCGTAGCCTCTAACGACTGGGAACTGAAGGTTGTTTTGGCTGTTGTGATGTGGTGCTTAGTGTGAAGGAGTGTGAAGGACAGGACACTTCAGGCAGATGCAGAACAGCTGATAACTGCAACAGACGAACGAGATGTGCTGACCTTCGACAATAAGAGTAAAAGAAAGTGTTCTTCCTTACAGCTGCACTTATTGACGTATGCGTTTATGTTACGGGAAGAAACTTGTCTTGCGTCATCACCCCCACCCTTAGGACAAGTTTTTGTTTATGTGATGAGGGCGTCTCTAATAAAAAGAGCGGAAAAGCAGGCCAGACTTTAGTGTAGCCTTGGTGTACAGCCTGGCCGCACTCCGCGCGTGATTAATTTGACTTTCTGTCTCACTGGTGTTTCTTGACTCTGTTTGTCTTATCAAAGGTTTTAAGAATGTTTGGAGGAGAAAAAACCCAACAATAACCTGCAAACAAACAACACAGTCAGAAGAGTTTAACTTGATGCATGCCAAGTTTCACTGAACTGGCATTACTCCTTTATAGTGAGCCTTAGAACCTTTCAGCATACCCCCGTATATTTTATTAAATTACTGTATATTTTATTAAACAACCAGGTTATGTGGTGAGGGTAAACAAAAAAATAGATTACAAGTACATACATATATGTTGTAATTTGTTAAATTGTACACTGCATCACGCAGACACAAAAAAAGGTCAGATTCAAGTCACTTCAGCGTAATGTGAACGCAGCTCAATTTCTAAAGGCTCAATAAGCAGGCTCTCCTTCTGCAAACTTTATTCCACGAGTGGGCAGTTTGTCCTCTCTGGTGTAATTCAAACCCGTTCTTACGCTGTGTCTGTTCAGTTTTAAACGCCTGTTCTGGGTGCAGAGTTCTGGTTCTGTGCTGTGTCCTAAGTGGACTTTGCCACCAGACAGCAGGATCCTGCTTTTTCTCAGATGAGAGCAGGTTCAACCTGAGCACATGTGACAGACGTGAAAGGTTCTGGAGAAGCTGTGGAGAATGTTATGCTGCCTGCAACATCACTCAGCACGACCGGTTTGGTGGGTCAGTGATGGTCTGAGGAGGCATCTCCCTGGAAGGACACACAGACATCTACAGACTAAACAACAGCACCCTGACTGATATCAGGTATCAGGATGAAGTCCTTGGACTCACTGTCAGAGAATCGATTTCCTCCTTCATACTTCTGACCCACAAATCTGAATTTGATGACTTCATGGCCTCCTTCAGAGTTCGGTGTATATCAGATATAACTTCTCCTCTCCCTTCTTGGATAACGTGGACTGTGTGGACTCTCATCCTCCCCTGTAGTTGTATCCGTGTCTCTAATCTCTGCTTTAGGCTCCTGTCTGATTGGTTTGATGATGTCAGTTTTTGGTTGGTGGCTTTCAGTCGTCTCCTTGTACAGAATCTTTTCTCTCATGTCCAGATCTGTCTGAGTCTGACACTCATTTACACATTTGGTGATGAACTTCACCAACCTGTTTTTGAGTTCTCTTCCTGTGTCTGGATAAAAGACAAGATATGAAGAGCTGTTTTTGTCATAACCCACAACAAAAAAACAACCCTTTTTCACATTGTGAGTCCAGATTTTTTCTTGTTCTGTTTGTGGACACAACACACCGACCCAAATGTTCTCATCCTTGAAAGGTCAGACTTCTTCTCTGTTCCATTTTGATGGGGACAATAAGGAGCTGAGGTCTCCTGCTGAATGGTGTTTTGACAAAGCAATGACTGAAACTCTGGAGATGTAAACTCTGTGCTGTTATTTGATTGATGCTCTTGATTTTTCCATAAGATGCTCCATCATCAAGGAACTTCTCTGTAGCTTTAACTGTGTCACTCTCAGCTTTCAAAAATACACTAAAGTAGCTCCTGAATAGTGATCAGTGAATAATATAATCTGTGATGTTCTCATGAACAGCTTTTTGAAGGGATGTCAGCTCCGTATCCAGGCTGATCACACGTGGCTTCATCTGACCAGCATCATGATCTCTGAGAATCTGAAGCACCTTCTTGCCGTCGTCCGCTGCATCTCTCATCGCAAGAGACAGACTTTTATCATCCAACACTTGAATCAGTTCAACAAACACCTCTTCATTTCTTTCAGTGTCTTCATCTGGCTCTTGCAGTTTGGTCTTTTAGACGAACAGAAGCAGGTTTGTGAGAAACTTAGTCTCCCATAACTCTGTTTTTCTCATCTCCATCGAAACATAATTTGGTTCCTTCGGCTTCCAAACTCCTTCCTGGGTCCATAAGCTGTTGATGTCGTCATCATAAATGGACTGTAATACTGTGTCTTAACATAATGGAGGAACAAACTCACACACTTCAGTTTGTTTGACTGACAGGAAAACTGCTCACAGGAGCAAAGTCACAGTCATTTATTGATTATCTGCTGCACTCTGACAATGACAGCAGCAGAGTGAAGAACACAACAGTTCAACATCTTTGAATTACAGGGTGATGGAGAGAATTTAGCTTTTTTCCTTTCTTTCCCTCGTCTCTGCTGTCCAGGTCCAGTAGGTGGCGGTAATGCAACATAAGTTCATTTAATGCAACGAAGAAGAACTTTCCTGTCGGCGCCAAAAGCTAAAGCTAGTTAGCTGGAGACGCTGGAAACTCTCTCTGAACAGATCAAACTTCACTCTGTGATCCTCGAATATGTTTTTTGAAGAGCTCCAGAAGCACAAAGGTCGACAGTAAACTGGAAGAAGAAGAAAAGGTGAAGTTAGTGTGAAAAGGTGGAAGAGCTGAGAAGGTTGTTGAAACAGCGGCTAACTGCTGCTAATGCTGAGTCTGGACACATCTGGTGGACTTTTGTCTTTTGGACGGTCGTCTGCGTCTTTTTGTCTGTTGGCCGTCGGTGATCAGGTAAGTGTTTCTTTTTTTTTTTTAAGCTGTGGATGACGTTAATGTGTTAAAATGTTGGTTTGTTTTTCTACAACATTTCTCTTACGAATTTCTGAGCCGTGAACTTAGAATCTGTGAATATCTTTCTAACTTTACTGGAGTGTTTGGTTTGTTATCTCTTTTTTTCCCCTCTGGTTGTTCGTGTGACGGCAAATTAGTCCAACAAACACGTTCGTTTGTGGAAAAAAACGCCGTAATGTTGACTCGTAGTTAAAACCAGTGTTGCCAGATATGAAATATGCAACTATCGTACCAAAACCTCAAAATTATCATATTTTGGGAGAAATTATCGTACACAAACAAAACGCATACAACGTAGCTATTTTAGCGTTTTTTTTTTATTTCCAAAGGATTTTATGTCACATTTTTAAACAGTAATTCACAATATCCCTATAGTAATGGGGAAACTATGGTACAAAAAGAACGCAAATGCACTACCAGACTAGAGATTTTTTTTTTCTGTGAAGGGACACAAACGTGTTAATTACCAGACTAGAAAGAGTCAAATTCAACCTCGAGGTCGCTGTCGTCATCCGATGCCACTTGTGCAGATTTTGTTGAACACAGAAAAAATGTTGACACCTTCAATAGGAACTTGAACTTTTTTTATTTTTCTTGTGTATCTCTTTGCTCTTGTGTTTTGTTCGTTTGTTATGCATTTGTTGAAAAAAGTTTCGAAAAAAAAAAGATGTTGGTTGGGGAATCTTCCTGTCACGGCACAGATTGGATGGGAACTCATTACTTTGTATGGAGAGGGGGCGGGCTTTCAAATGACTTTGTCCCAGGTGGCCAAAGCCAGCAGCAGCCCTGTGTGTGGTTTGTCTTTGATGCCGCCTGAGTGCAACGCCTGCAAAATGATTCTTGGGTGTCACAGAGAGATGCGTGTTTTGGCAACCAACTGAAATTATAGTACATTTTGGATTTTTTCCCATTATTCATCATACAGAGGGCAAAACTATCGTACAAATACGATAATTATCGTACATCTGGCAACTCTGGTTAAAACGCTTTAACTTGTAGCGCCGCGTGCGCAGGCTGTGAACTGTGTCAAAACTCTGAACCACATGTCGAGTCCTGCAATGACTGAAGCCCTGATTCGAAGCTCATCGGTTTCTAGAAATCACGTGACCGACACGCATCAGATGCACAGACTGTTGATTGGTCAGGCGGCGGATCACTCAGGCAGTCCGACGACAGGTGTCGTGCCAAAGTACTTATCCCCGTCAGAATGTTATCCCCTGGCGCGGGAGCGCGCACTGACTCAGTGCAGCGCGCACTGACTCAGTGCAGCGCGCACTGACTCAGTGCAGCGCGCACTGACTCAGTGCAGCGCGCACTGACTCAGTGCAGCGCGCACTGACTCAGTGCAGCGCGCACTGACTCAGTGCAGCGCGCACTGACTCAGTGCAGCGCGCACTGACTCAGTGCAGCGCGCACTGACTCAGTGCAGCGCGCACTGACTCAGTGCAGCGCGCACTGACTCAGTGCAGCGCGCACTGACTCAGTGCAGCGCGCACTGACTCAGTGCAGCGCGCACTGACTCAGTGCAGCGCGCACTGACTCAGTGCAGCGCTTTAAATGATTTCCTCCTTTTCCAGACAAAAATAACAGCATGTTGGTTGTTCAATACATGACATTAAAAATAAGTTTCATATTTTTTAGGCGACATTTAATGCACGCGTGTCTTCACGTCGATTACACGCATAGACACAGAAACGGTGTCCAACAACATGCCGTAAGACATTTGTTTATATATAAAAACACGCTTTAAGACGTTTATGATTGCACTACTGTCAAGATAATTCAATGATTTTCACTTCTTTGGTTCATTTCGTTCATTCGAGATTAAAATATGAACCATTATAAACTGTACACTCTGTACTTGTTTGTGACTTTTTCTGTTTTAAATAAAAGATAAGCAGACAAACGTGATGTGGGTGATGGTTGTTTGGGTTTGTGACTTTTTCTGTTTTAATAAAAGATAAGCAACAAACGTGATGTGGGGATGGTTGTTTGGGTTTGTGACTTTTTCTGTTTTAAATAAAAGATAAGCAGGCAAACGTGATGTGGGTGATGGTTGTTTGGGTTTGTGACTTTTTCTGTTTTAAATAAAAGATAAGCAGGCAAACGTGATGTGGGTGATGGTTGTTTGGGTTTCCAAGAAATAAAATTCAACTTTGACACTGTAAAAAAAAAAAAAAAAAAAAAAAAAAAAAATCCAGTTTTTACAAAAAATTCTGTCAGCTGTGGTTTCCAGGGGAATTCTGTCAAAATTACAATGAATATGTAAATGGTTTGCACATACATATTTATGTAAATTTTACAGTTTAAACCTGTAATTTTGATGGTCTTTTTCATGTTGAATTAGCATGGCCATGCTGATATTAAACCTTGTTGTTTTGCTAAAATTTTCAAATATATTAAGTCCTTTTGGCTGCTCCCTTGATTTTACTCAGGGTCACCACAGCAGATGCAAGGAGGGCCTGCATGTTGATTTGGCACAAGCTGTACACCAGATGCCCTTCCTGCTGCAACATCACGTTACACAGTGAAATGTGGCAGGGGTGAGGTTCAAACCAGGAACCTTCAGCACTGAAACCAAGTGCACAAAACACTTGGCCACCACCCCTGATATCTGTCTGTATCTTTCAGATGAATAAGCACGGTGGATTCGTGGTTCGCACAGTTGCCTCATAACAAGAAGGTCATGGGATCGATTTCCACCTGTGGCGTTTGCATGTTCTCCCCATGTTTGTGTGGGTTTCCTCTGGGTGCTACACAAGACCATCAGATAATTCCACTTCATATATACCTTCGCTCATTCCCAATTACTACAGTAAATTTGAGGTAGTTTTATCTTTATTTTGTAGAGTTGCATAGGGGATACATTTTCTGGCAGCCACCATCTGTCAGATTGCCAGAATTTGTATCCTCTGTCTTTATACCTGGTATTACACCCTACCATCACGTGTTTCATATTTGTATAACTTTAGCTCATACCCAATTCCTACAGTAAATATGAGGAAGTTTGTTTATTTAGTCCACTTGCATAGGGGATACATTTTGTGGCAGCCACCATCTGTCGGCCTGCCAGAATTATTATTATTAGCATGATTGTCAATAGCAGTATTTTTAAGATAACGGTTTGATAGACATGGTTCTCAACATAAACAGGGCGTGTGTCTGTGTGTGTGTGTGTCTGTCTGTCTGTCTGTCTGTATCAGTGTGCATGCGTGCATGTGTGTGTGTTTGCATGTGCACTTGTTTGAATCCTCAAATTTCTCTTTCATGGCAATAGTTTTCAAAGAGGGTAACAGCCAAATGGTTTTTTCTGTTTGAAAATTGAATTTTTCAGAAGCAGAGCAGAAACATGGTTTCTCAACATAAACTGTGTGTGTGTGTGTGTGTGTGTGTGTGTGTGTGTGTGTGTGTGTGTGTGTGTGTGTGTGTGTGTGTGTGTGTGTGTGCGGTGCGCGTGCGTGCGCGCCTGTCTGTCTGTATCTGAGTGTATGTGTGTGTGTTTGAATCCTCAAATTTCTCAGCTAAACCTCCACCTCAAACCCAAGAACCAAAGTGAAAGACAGAGAGACACAGATGTCTAGTAGGAACATGACGTCTCTGACAAACCAGTTAGAGAGAAAGTCCAACAATCAGACATGTGCACAAGAACAACGGCCTTTAAATTCCAGGACAAAATCAGAACACAATGTTTAAATTCCTTTCCAGCTTCACTGTCAGTGTGCAATTTGCTACACATCACCACAGTCTGAATAATCTGTTTCCATGTGTGTGTGTTTGTGGAGGTAAAGCCTGACTGTGTGTGTGTGTGTGTGTGTGTGTGTGGGGGGGTTTTCCTTCAGGAGTGTGGAGGCTCCTCAGGATGCTGTCAGACTCGGAGGTCTGTGTCCGTCTGCACACAGACTCACTCTGTCCTCCTCCTGCTGCTGCTCTTACATACCTTTAATGCAGCAAAAACATTAAACACACATTCTTGGTTCTGGTGTATGCTCGTGCCCAGAGCATCATGGGTAACTTGTCATGTCAAT